>NW_020194593.1:0-2191 GCF_002865645.1 Hyaloscypha bicolor E | reverse complement strand
ACTAATTAGTATTAGTTTACTAGTAATATATAATACTATTATATAGGTATAGAAATACTAGTTATATTAGTTAGTAAAGTTATTATTATTCCGAAGTAGGAATTATAGTATTATAGTATTAATATATGATTTCTAAATTTGCTAAGCCTAAAGAAATCTAGTTTACTAGTCGAGTTACTAATGGAATATAAGGTTATATAACTATATCCCGTATCCCATATTTCATTACCTATATCCTATTACCTATATCCTGTAACTATATATATAACTCCCAAAGAAATAGCTATACTAATAATAATAATAATAAATAGTTTTTTTAGACTTTTTATTAATTAATTAATATTATCTTTTTTAAATCTATTACTTCTAATAGGCTTTATATAATTAGCTATAAGCTAGGTTCTTTTTTTACTTATATTTATAATAGCTTTAAGAAATATAATAAAGAAACTAATAAAAAATAATTGTTTTCTAATTTGGGAATTATATTTTAAATTATTATATTTAAATATTCTTATTTAAATCTAAATATATCTTGGTTATTAATAATATTAAAATAATCTTTCTTCTTTTTATATTAATAAAATATTATTACTTTTTTATATATTTTACTTTATTTATAAGTAGAAATATTTATAGGCTTAAAATTTATATTTTTAAAAATATAATCTTTTAAAATAAATAATTCTTTTATAAATTTCTAATATTAAATAATTTTATTTATTTCTTTTCTCTTTAGTAACTTTTTTAATACTTTATTAAATATATTAATATAAGATTTAAAAGAGATTTCATTATTTTGGGCTTATATAATAAGCTAACTAAAAAAGTTATAGCTAATTTTAAATATTTCTTAGTTATATTTTCGGAATTCCTTTAATAAAACCTTAAAAAACTTGATTTTCTAATAATTTCCTAGATTATTAATATAGTATTTTAGTATAGCCTTAATCTAATTCTTATAAATAAAAGAAATATAATAAATAATTTTTTTCTTTTTAGTATTATTAGAAATATAATAGTTCTTATATATATTTATATATTATTTTAAAAATATAAAAATATTACTTTCCTAAAATTATAATACTTTAAAAGTTTCTATAAATAATAGATTTAAACTCAATACTAGTATATATTTATTTTTAGTTATATTAATTTTAATAATTTCTTTTATAACTAATTATAAAGTTTTTATATTTAAAGCTTTTACTAATAAGATTTCTAAAAAACTAATTTCTTATTTAAATATATCTTTTAGTTTAGGAACCGGAATTTGAAAGAAACTAGTTAATAATAATAAAGTAATAGCCTTTCTAGTTTTATTTCTATTATTACTATTTTATTTTTTATTTTATTAACTTAATAGCTATAATATTCTTATTTAATTTTACTAAACTAGATATATTTAATAGTATTATTAAAAGTAATAATAATAATAATAAATACGATTTTACTAATTTCTCTAATTTCTCTAATTTCTTTTTTTTATTTCTATTTAATATTTTTCTTTTTTCTAGAAGCTTCTCTAGATTATATATATAATTTCTTATTTCTAATTTCTTTTTAATTCTTATTTTCGGTTCTTATTTATTATTTTATTTAAAATTAAAAATATTTCTTATTTTAAGTATTTTTTCCGGATTTAGAAATAAACTTTATTACTAAAACTAAAGCTATTTTTATTCTAGTCTTTATTATAACTAAAAATAACATATAAATTAATAATATAATTTTATTTTTATATATTAAAGTCTATTTGTAATTAAGGTCTAACTTATATTATTTTAATATAATATTTTCTATTTTATTTCCTTTATTTCTTTTCTTTTTATAATTAGCTTCTATTTTAATTATTTTTATATATTATACTAATAATTATATCTTATAACTAACTTGTATTAAAATTACTAAATATATTAGAAATTAATATTTATATATTTTTAATATTTCAGCCTTAGACTTAAGATATTATAATAATTCTTTTTTCTTTAAACTTATAAAGCTAATAATCTATCTTATAGAAATTCTTTAAAACTTTATAAAAATATTACTTTAATTATAAATCTTTAATTTCCCTATATTACTTATTATAAAATATATAAAAAGAAAACTTATATAAAATAAAAACTTATATAAAATAAAAACTTATATAAAATAAAAACTTATATAAAATAAAAACTTATATAAAATA
>NW_020194592.1:0-1448 GCF_002865645.1 Hyaloscypha bicolor E | reverse complement strand
TTTCTATTTAGTATTATTCCAGATTCCAGACTTATACTATATAACTTTCTTTTTCTCTTTATTATTATATTAACTAAGAGTTCCGCCCTATCTATTTAGGCTAGTATTTACTACTAATATAATTATTCCCTAATCTTCTAATAAATTATAATATAACTTATAAAGTATTAGAATAATAGTAAGCTTTTCTTAAAGAATTTATATAGCTAGTACTTATTTATTACTCTAGTCCTATATTATATCTTTCCTTATTAAGTAATAAATGGGTTTAATAATAATTATAAAGCCTTTAATCCAAATATAATAGTAAATAATAATTCTAATAAATGCCTTATTTTTAGTTATATTATTATAATATTCCTATCTTAATATTTTAGTAATTCCTGAGCTTAAAAGGCTTTTTCCAAGTATTCTATAAATAAAACTAATAATAACTATACTATTATAATAGAATTGCGATTTTTCTCTAATACTAGCTCTGGCTTATTTAATTCTATTTAAGGTTATATCTAGGTTTTAAAGATATTCAAATATAAAATACCGAATTTCAGGTAAAATAAGCTACCTATTATAATTTATATAAGGTCTCTTAACTCTAATATTATTAATAAATAATATAGCGATTTTAGGAAACAGATTCTCTAGAATAATTATAATAATTTATATAAACTATATAACGAAATTAGTAGCTTCCTGAAATAATATAATTATTCTTAATAGTTCTAGAAATATTATAAATATAGTTAAATCTCTACTACGGGTATCTAGTATAAGTTAATTATATCTGGAAAAGAAATTAATTAGAGAAATATAAGTATATCTAGTAAATTTCTCTGTGATCTTATTAATAAATAGGAATAAGTTAGTATCTTATAAAGTTACTAAATTTATTTTTATAGTAGTATTAATTAGTTTATAAGTTCTAGTAATCTTCTTTATAATTAAGAACTATAGATTTTAGTAAGATTTATTATATTTCTTAAGAACTTTATAATCTAAATATTCTAATAGTATTTTTATTACTACTAATACTAAAGCTTTAGGATATAGGAAATTCTTCTCTTACTAGGCCTTATATTTAATAGTCTTAATTAGAATAAGTAAGCTAATATTCTTATAAACTTTTCTTATTTCTTTCTAATTAAATATAATTATATCTTCTTAATTAATTATTAATTCTTGAAATATAGCTAGTTTTTTTCCCCAGAGCTAGTTACTAATATCTAATTATTTAAAATATTCCGGAATAAGTTATAAATCTCTTAAAATAGCTAATATTCTTAGTAAAAAATAGTTCTTATATTTTCTAATATATTTCTATAAGTATTCTCTAGCTTTAGATCTCTTAAACTAGTCCGGATATCTATTAGGGCCTTTTCTAGTTCTATTATTAGTATTTACTAGTTAAACTTTCTTGTTTTTTATTTTATATATTCCCGTAACTAGAA
>NW_020194591.1:0-1713 GCF_002865645.1 Hyaloscypha bicolor E | reverse complement strand
AAATATAATTAAAGAAATAATTAAGGCAAGTTAAACTAAATAGTAATAATAGGGAAATAAGAAAGTAATATAATAGAAATATAAATATAGTAATAATATCTAAAGTATTAGAACATAGAAGAAAATAATAAAAATTTTATAATATAGATATATTCCGATTTCTTATTTATTTAAAGATATTTCTATTAACTTAAAGAAATAATATAAAAGAAAAGAAATAATATAAGAAATATATAAAAGATAAAATATATAAATATACTAAAGATATTAGGAAAGTATAAAGTAAGTATTAATAAAAAAGAAATTAGAATAATAGAAATAAGAAATAATTTAGAATAAGATATTATTTCTTTTAAAACTAATTTATATTTTTTCTAAAAACTAATTATATTTATTTAGTATTTATTAAAGTCGACTTTATATAATATAAAACTATTTAGTTAGCTAGAACTTTAAAATAATATCTATATTTATAAAAGTAATATTAAAAGTATTAAAATATATAGAAAAAAGAATTATAAGATAATATAAATAAGATTTATAATACTATTATTAAATTTGAAATAGTTAATATTAAAGTTAATATAAAATATAAAATATTAGGTATTCCGAATTAGTATTAAGAATATAGTATTAAAGATATTTTCTTAATTATTTAGATAATATTTAATAATAAGATATAAATTAATAGTAAGAATTTGTAAATTATATTAGTTTTTTAAAGAAATAACTAGTTCCCGGTAATAAAATAATATTATAATTAGAGAAAGGAATTTATATAAGAGAAGTTCTTTATAGAAATAGAAATATATAATATATTAATTAAGCCTTAATATATGTTTTTAAAGTAGCTATAATATATATCTTAAATATAATTATAAATATATAAAAAGGAAAATAAATCCCTTAATTCGAGGTAAGCTAGATATAAAATAGGCTTTAAATAAGTAAATCTAGTTTATTTAATATCTAAAAGATTTCCAGAATTATATATTATTAAATATCTTCGAAAATAATTATTAAGTTTAATAAGGTTTCTTTTTCTTCTTATAGGACTTCTCGTTTAGCTATTTTATTTATATATAATTCCTAATTAGGAAGTTTATTTAGATATTATAAGGAAACTTATAATAGTAGTTTAAGTTAAAATCGAGATTTATAAATATTATAATTAAGTTTTAGACTAGTATAAGCCATAAGAATAACTAGTTAAAAAGGCAAGTAAAGCTTCTAAAAGATTTCTAGTTTAGTAAAACATATATAAAAGGCTCTTTTTCTTTTTTTCTTTTTTTCTTCTTTTCTTATTTCTAAATATAATTACTATTTATTACTATAGTTCGGAATTAAGAGTTTATAAAATAATCTCTTAATTTTCTATTTATTTTTATATTAAAAGAAATGCTTTATATTTAATTCCTAAGATCTAGTAATAGAATTTTATATATTAAGAATACTATCTAGTAATAGTAATTAGATAATAGTAAGAAATAAGTAATAGTAAAGTTCGTCCGATTTCTAGAATAATAGTTTAATAATAATATTCTTTAAAGATTATAAATAATAATTAGAAGAAAAATTTAAAAGATATATAAGAAATTAAAAATAATAAGCTTTATTTCAGGTTAAGAAAAGCCCTTATTATTAGATACTTTCTTCTAGTTCCCGTTTTTATAAAAAAAACATACTTTACTTTTTCTAATTCTAGTAACTCTA
>NW_020194590.1:0-2194 GCF_002865645.1 Hyaloscypha bicolor E | reverse complement strand
TCTCTTATACTATAATTTAAAGCTTCCCTACTTAACTTTCGAAACTCGGCCCTAGATATTTCTTCTAGTTTAGAGAATATTATAAGATATTATATAATATTCTAGTATTATTCGAAATAGCTATTATCTAAAAAATTTAGTAAAATAGTCGGGTTATTAAATAAAGTATAAAAGTTAGTATTATTATTTACTATTTTACTAGAGGTTATATATAAAAGGCTATAGCCTTTACTATATAACTTCCGGATTTTATTATTTTTTAATATTACTAATTTGCTTCCAGATATAGTAAGGCTTTAATTATTAATCTCTAGTAACTAGATACTATTATTTAAACATCTAATAAAGGTCTTAGGAATTAGATTCCTTAAAATAATATTATATAACTAAACTAGAACTGCTTTCTTTATTCGAATTTTCTGCCTAATAAATACTATTTTAATAGTATTAAGCTCTATTATTAACTATTTATTAATATCCTTATTATCTTTAGTATTACTTTCTTATTATAGATATCTTAATAATTCATTAGTAATAATATATTTAGTTCCCTTAATATACTTGACTTTAAAGTCAAATAACTGAATTCATACTAGCTAGTAAGTAACTAGAGCTCTAGAAAGATCTATAGCTACTTTACTTAGCTATATAATAAGTATATTAGTATCTAGTTTAAAAATAAAATAAACTTTATATAGCCAGAATTATATTTTCTATAAATACTTTACTAGCCCTTAGTATTCTCTTTTAGTAATATTATATTTTCGTTTAATATTATTTCAGATTTCAGACTTATATTATATAACTTTCTTTTTCTCTTTATTATTATATTAACTAAGAGTTCCGCTCTATTTATTTAGGCTAGTATCTATTACTAATATAATTATTCCCTAACCTTCTAATAAATTATAGTATAACTTATAAAGTATTAAAGTAATAATAAGCTTTTCCTAAAGAATTTATATAATTTACTTTTATTTATTATCCTAGTTCTATATTATACTTTTCCTTATTAAGTAATAAATGAGTTTAGTAATAATTATATAGCCTTTAATCCAAATATAATAGTAAATAATAATTCTAATAAATACCTTGCCTTTAGTTATACTATTATAATATTCTTATCTCAAGATCTTAGTAATTCCTAAACTTAAAGAACTTCTTCCAAATACTTTAAAAATAAAGCTAATAATAATTATATTATTATAATAGAACTATAATTTTTCTCTTATACTAGCTCTGGCTTATTTAACTCTATTTAGGGTTATATCTAGGTTTTAAAAATATTTAAATATAAAACACCAAATTCCGAATAAAATAAACTATTTATTATACTCTATATAAGATTTCTTAACTCTAATATTATTAATAAATAGTATAGTAATTTTGGGAAACAGATTCTCTAGAATAGTTATAATAACTCATATAAATTATAAAACGGAATTAGTAGCTCCCTAAAATAGTATAATTATTTTTAATAGTCCTAAAGATATTATAAATATAGTTAAATCTCTATTACGAGTATCTAGTATAAGTTAATTATATCCAGAAAAGAAATTAATTAGAAAGATATAAGTATATTTAGTAAATTC
The DNA here is from genome assembly GCF_002865645.1 of Hyaloscypha bicolor E. Classification (NCBI taxonomy): domain Eukaryota; kingdom Fungi; phylum Ascomycota; class Leotiomycetes; order Helotiales; family Hyaloscyphaceae; genus Hyaloscypha; species Hyaloscypha bicolor. The sequence goes on along the minus strand of NW_020194590.1, from coordinate 602 downwards.
CTCCGAGATCTTATTAGTAAACGGGAATAAATTAGTATTTTATAGAATTACTAAATTCATCTTTATAATAGTATTAATTAGTCTATAAGTTCTAGTAACCTTTTTTATAACTAAGAACTATGGATTTTAGTAAGGTCTATTATATTTCTTAAAAACTTTATAATCTAGATATTCTAATAGTATTTTTATTACTACTAGTACTAGAGCTTTAGGATATGGGAAATTTTTCTCTTACTAGACTTTATATTTAATAGTCTTAATTAGAATAGGTAAGCTAATATTCTTATAAACTTTTCCTACTTTTTTCTAATTAAATATAATTATATCTTCTTAATTAATTATTAATTCTTGAAATATAGCTAGTTTCTCTTTTTAGAGCTAGTTACTAATATCTAATTATTTAAGACATTCCGAAGTAAGTTATAAATCTCTTAAAATAGCTAATATTTTTAGTAAAAAATAGTTCTTATATTTCCTAGTATATTTCTATAGATATTCTTTAGCTTTAGATCTCTTAAACTAGTTCGGATATTTACTAGGGCCTTTTCTAGTTCTATTATTAGTATTTACTAGTTAAATCTTCTTATTCTTTATTTTATATA